>NW_023495008.1:0-29856 GCF_904425465.1 Colossoma macropomum
CATACCCAGCCATTACCATGTCTTGGGATGTCTTCAGACATGTCTAAAGACATATTATAAGACATCTTAGGACATCTTGAGTCATGTCTTAAGAAATGAAGACATGTCTTTAAGACATGTCTGTAGATATGATGTCTTGGCTATAATAACATCCCAAGATGTCTCAAGATGTAGGATACATAATATTTATTTTTAAATTTTACCTTATTTTTAAAAAATATATATTTTACTTTAAATGTTTTTAAAGGAATATTAAAATGTAATCATTATACATTATTGATAGCAAAAACTCTAGTAAAGAATTTAAAAATTTGTTTTATTTTCTATGTAGGATGCATAATAGTATTTTTTACTTTCATATATATTATTTTATAAACATACAAACATTACATGCCTTAGTACATGCTACAGTGATAAATCTCAGAACAAATTTAACAAGAAAAGTAATAATAATAATAATAATAATAGTAATAATAATAGGCATGTTTCCCAGTCTGTAATTTTCTTTATGATTAACCATTTTATATCAAACCACTAAATAACTTTATTTACATTGCAATGACAGAATTATGCAAAATGTAGAAAAATGTGAAATTCCCCTTTAAATGTTTCTATTGCATTAGAAAAGCTTATGGAATCAGTGATATGATGGAAATTTATTTGTGAGTTCAGTCCATGTCTTCAATATGCCTCAGAAAATAAAAATAATTTAAACCTAGGGAAATAAGACTACTGAAAAGAACTTTTTTTTTCAATATTACAGGAAAACAAATACAAACAACAGCCATTCTGAAATATCTATTGCCTTCTGAAAAGGATAAGCTTGCTTTTTTCAGTCAATAGATCCTCCCACCATTGACAACTGTGGTATATTCATAGTACAATAGCGTCATCACACTTGATATGTTCTACAGACAAGGAAAAACATGTTAACTGACTTTGAGTAGAATTTTGGAATGTACTGCAATAAATACACAGTTCCAAAAAACAATAAATCTGATTTTAAGGTCTACTGTTAATCTGTATATAAGTTACGCTAAAGTTATTAGCAACATAGTACTATGAACAATTATAAATGATGGGAAACAATTTTAAGACAAATTAATATGGACTAAAAAGAAAAACTGACCAAGAGAGCAATACAAAGGTCTGAACCCCAGCAGCACTCATAACATACCTGAGCCCGGTAATTATCAGCTTTCAAACACTTAAAACCAGACTCAGATGTGCTGGGAGCTGGAATAGAGCCAGGCTGTGGACATTTTATGTGGACATGCGTGGACACACGTGCATATGGAAATCATTACTCCTTAGGAAGACTCAGTGAATTTATCATGGATATTAAGAATTGGATGACCCAGAGCTTTCTTCAGCTGAATGATAGTAAAACAGAGGTTATTTTGTTTGGTCCTCCCACAGTAACCAAGAGCTTGAAAGAAAATCTGGGTTCTTTAACCCCTTTTATAAAAACACAAGTTAAAAAGCTTGGGGTTGTTTTTGATACTGAATTAAAATTTAATAAGCAAATAAGTGCAGTGGTCAAGGCTAGTTTCTTCCATCTTAAGACAATCTCCAGATTAAAATCATTTCTTAATGCTTCAGATCTGGAAAAATTGATTCATGCCTTTGTGACATCTAGGTTGGATTACTGTAATGCACTATATTTTGACAAAGCATCTCTGGCTTGTTTACAACTAGTTCAAAATGCTGCAGCCAGAATGTTAACTGGTACGAAGAAAAGAGAGCACATTAGTCCAGTTTTAGCCTCCTTACACTGGCTCCCAGTGCATTACAGAATCCAATATAAGATGGTTTTAAAAGCTTTGAATGGTCAGGCACCTGCATATGTTGAGGACATGCTTTATATATATGTGCCCTCAAGATCTTTAAGGTCTGTGTCTCAGTGACTTTTAACTGTTCCTCGGTCTCATCTTAAACAAAAAGGGGATCGTGCTTTTCCTGTCGCTGCACCAAGACTTTGGAATGGTCTTCCAAGTGACATCAGCCTTCACCTGTGACTGTTTTTAGAACAAAGCTTAAAACACATTTTTTATCAATTAGCATTCAGCAGTCGTTGAACTGTGGACTGAGGTCTGTACACTGTTGTGTGAATGTATGGTAGTGGTGTTCGGAAGGTGGGAATCCTTTTTGTTTTATTGTAAAGCACTTTGGTTTTAAATGTGCTATATAAATAAAATTTACTTACTTTCTTACATATGTCCATGCCACAATGTCTGAACACCAACATTACTGATATCACACTGCTAATGTTACCGATCTCTCCTTTTAGAGTTAAATCCGTGATGAATGAGAGAACTGTCAGATTCACAGCCCATCGCTTCTTCCTCTGCTTTTTCTCAGTGTTAGTCTTCTTTGTCTGATATATGAGGAAAATGCTTCTGTTGAAAAATCAAATTTAAGACAATAAATTTAAAATTGCTTTTGGATCTGCATACACAAGCAGGCTGAATTTAAAGGGGACCTATTATGCTAATTTCCAATGTTCATAATTTTATTTTTGGGGTCTACTATAATATATTTACAAGCTTCAGTGTTCCAAAAACAAATAATTTTTCTCATACTGTAAATCTCTACTCATCCTCTGTCTGAAATGCTTGGGTAGAGCTCCTGTGTCTTTAAGCCCCTCCTTCCTGATGAACCCAGTACGCTCTGATTGGTCAGCTCGCCCACTTGGTTCTGACTGGTCAAGCAGCAGAGTGGATCCGCCAATACAGGGCCTCCGGTAGATGCGATGCGTTGCGTTGTGTGAGGGCGTGCCGAGCTCGCTGGTAGGTGGGCAATAAGGATTGTGTTATGGGATTTCATTATCTTGTAACAAAAGAAAAGGGCTGGGGTTCCAACTAACTCCAGCCCTCAGGCAGCTGAGAAATGTGGTTTCTGTGGGAGAGAGTTTCTCCATCTGGCTTGTACTTTCAGCTTTGTATCTTTGCATTTACAGCTACATAACACACTAAATGAAAGGGAAAGTATTAAATATTCCCTTTATAAGTAGAATATAGTGTACAGTATACATAATTTTACTCATCTAAAATCAACTCAGGCATTTAGTACACAAAGAACTGTGACAAGGCTTTAAATAATACCTATACATGAACTCCAGCATGGCACCCAGCTCACACGCATAGCTGATGTTCAGACAATGATGTTCAGTGTAATGAAAGAAGCATCAGGATGAGGCCACTTGGATAAGAGCACAGTTGAGTGTTGAGAATGATATGGACTGCCACCATACTGAATGAGGCCCAAAGAGAGGATGTTCCTTTGGAAGGATTGAAAACATCATAGTCGATTAGATAATTCACAATTATATTGTTTTCATCCTCTAACATGCCTCAGTCAACACGTGACAGAAATGATCATTTGCTGTTGAGGCAGGTGTGAGCTTAGTACATCATTAAGATGCAAAAAAGTAGCCTGATACAAAATGTTCCATTGTGGAAAAACTTACAGAGTCAGAGTTGTTCATAGTGGCAGTGACAAGAACTAGACGTTTGAAGAGTTCAATGCCTCTAATCTCTCTCACAGAGAATTATAACATCAAATGATTATTAATAAGAGCTCAACTCTATTACAGCATGTTTACCACGTGCTGTATGCTATAAATAGACTTGCAGTATTACACATTAAAGCACTGTGAAGAAGTAAATTCATAAATATTGATACAGTGTTGGTGATATTGCCAAATCGATATTTTGAACACAGCTGTAGTGGCAAATAACACATTAATAAATTGAATGAACAAAGCGCAGATATTTGAATACTGTAACCCAGCTTTACCTAAACATTCTGCTCTTCTGTATTACAATAAATACTTCATGAAATATATTAGTTTGAAATACCCACCAAATCTAAACATCTGTCTGACATTCATATAGTTTTATTTAAAAAATTTAAACTTGAGTCTCACCAGTTGCTCAGCTTCCACCAAGGCGAAGCGCAGTTCATCTCGAACAAGCCTCCTGTTTGGATCTACTGGTCTCTGAGGTGAAGAGAGTGCTCTGATTGGTGGAGCTACACATCACTCCCCTCTCTTCAACCAATAAAAACCCTCAGCACTTCTTCCTGTGGCAGGAAATGAATCCAGTCCGGAGCAGTGTAGAGTGAAAGTGAAAGTTGAAGGGCGTCTGCTCAGAGAAGACATTTACGACATTTGGCAGATGCTCTTATCCAGAGCGACTTACAATTTGATCATTTTACACAGGAAGGTGAAGGTAGTGTTAGGAGTCTTGCCCAAGGACTCTTACTGGTATAGTGTAGGGTGTTTACCCAGGCAGGGATTAAACCCCAGTCTACAGCGTAGAAGGCAGAGGTGTTACCCACTACACTACAGAGAGAGAAAAGCTCAGAGGTAATTACTGAAGATCAACACTCACAGTTGACTGAGGAGAACAATGAGAACCACACTAATCTGAGAGGAACAGCTGCTGGGTTCTGTTTTAGGTTCTGCTGAAAGGGTCTGTTTGATAAAGTCAGATAACTGAAGCTAAGCTAAGCTAATGCTCAGGTAGCCAATAAACCCAGAGAAATGTTGGAGCTTTTAGAGCATCAGAGCTTCTTTCTGTGAGGAGAATCTTTAGTTTATGTAAATCATCGCATTTTGGTTATTAATAATTCAGAATGAGCTTCTTAAAGACTTTTATTCTGGAAGGGTGACAGCTGAGTGACTCGTTCGTTTGTGCTTTATTTGAGCCGTGTGTGACTCGTTTGTTTGTTCGTGCTGTAGTTGAGTTGTGGGTGACTCGTTTGTTTGTTCGTGCTGTAGTTGAGCTGTGGGTGACCCGGTTGTTTGTTTGTGCTGTAGTTGAGCTGTGAATGACTCGTTTGTGCTGTAGTTGAGCTGTGGGTGACTCGTTTGTGCTGTAGTTGAGCTGTAGGTGACTCATTTGTTTGTGCTGTATTTGAGCTGTGTGTGACTCGTTTGTTCGTTCGTGCTGTAGTTGAGCTGTGGATGACTGTGTGCTGTAGTTGAGCTGTAGGTGACTCATTTGTTTGTGCTGTATTTGAGCTGTGTGTGACTCGTTTGTTCGTTCGTGCTGTAGTTGAGCTGTGGATGACTGTGTGCTGTAGTTGAGCTGTAGGTGACTTGTTTGTGCTGTAGTTGAGCTGTGGGTGACTCGTTTGTTCATTCGTGCTGTAGTTGAGCTGTGGGTGACTCGTTTGTTCATTCGTGCTGTAGTTGAGCTGTGGATGACTCGTTAGTTTGTTCGTGCATGACTCGTTTGTTTGTTCATGCTGTAGTTGAGCTGTGGATGACTCGTTAGTTCGTTCGTGCATGACTCGTTTGTTTGTTTGTGCTGTAGTTGAGCTGTGGGTGACTCGTTTGTTTGTGCTGTAGTTGAGCTGCAAATGACTTGTTTGTTTGTTGATGCTGTAGCTGAGCTGTGGGTGACTCGTTTGTGCTGTAGTTGAGCTGTGGGTGACTCGTTTGTTCATTCGTGCTGTAGTTGAGGTGTGGATGACTCGTTTGTTTGTTCGTGCTGTAGTTGAGCTGTGGATGACTCGTTTGTTTGTTCGTGCTGTAGTGGAGGTGTGGATGACTCGTTTGTTTGTTTGTGCTGTAGTTGAGCTGTGGGTGACTCGTTTGTTTATTCGTGCTATAGTGGAGGTGTGGATGACTCGTTTGTTTGTTTGTGCTGTAGTTGAGCTGTGGGTGACTCGTTTGTGCTGTAGTTGAGCTGTAGGTGACTCATTTGTTTGTGCTGTAGTTGAGCTGTAGGTGACTCATTTGTTTGTGCTGTATTTGAGCTGTGGGTGACTTGTTTGTTCGTTCGTGCCGTAGTTGAGCTGTGGATGACTGTGTGCTGTAGTTGAGCTGTAGGTGACTTGTTTGTGCTGTAGTTGAGCTGTGGGTGACTCGTTTGTTCATTCGTGCTGTAGTTGAGCTGTGGATGACTTGTTAGTCCGTTCCTGCATGACTCATTTGTTTGTTCATGCTGTAGTTGAGCTGTGGATGACTTGTTTGTTCGTGTTATAGTTGAGCTGTGGATGACTCGTTTGTTTGTTGATGCTGTAGTTGAGCTGTGAGTGACTTGTTTGTGCTGTAGTTGAGCTGTGGGTGACTCGCTTGTTCATTCGTGCTGTAGTTGAGCTGTGGATGACTCGTTATTTCGTTCATGCATGACTCGTTTGTTTGTTTGTGCTGTAGTTGAGCTGTGGATGACTCGTTTGTTTGTTCATGCTGTAGTTGAGCTGTGGGTGACTCGTTTGTTTGTACTGTAGTTGAGCCGTGAATGACTTGTTTGTTTGTTCATGCTGTAGTTGAGCTGTGGGTGACTCGTTCATTTGTGCTGTAGTTGAACTGTGGGTGACTCATTTGTTCGCTTGTGCTGTAGTTGAGCTGTGGATGACTTGTTCATTTGTGCTGTAGTTGAGTTGTGGGTGACTTATTTGCTCATTCTTTCTTGTAGATGAAGCTACATGAATCAACACTACAACACTGTGCTTGATTGGCTGGGAGTATGCCTGAGAAAGAGAAGCTCATTTTGTCTTTTTTTCCAAAACTGGGTAAACCTATGGTGGTAGTAACCTGTGTAGTTTATACACAGACTTTTAACTGACACTGATTTTAATGCTTTGTTTTGCATACATCAGTTTTCACCAGTGTGGAATCCCTCAAACAAAATAAAAAGCAAAAACATCTAGAATGTAGTTGCATAATTCCATTATAAACATTTTCAAAGTAGAAAAATTATACAGCAAAAAAAGAAAAAAAGCAAATACAGAAAACAGAAATCTCTTGTCCTACTGTAGATGAACGTAATAAAATGTCTAGTAACTGCACAAGTTAAAACAAGCATTTTTTTCAAAAAATTAGAAGCAAGATTTAAGTAGTAAATGATATAATAATGTTTTTTTTGTTAACTACATAATGGGTGTGTCCCAAAACCTAGTGAACTCTCTAAGTAGACGCTGTCTACATAGGCAGCTGTTTAAGTTGGCAGCGTTCCACTGGTCGTCTATCCTTATAAGACAGATAAATGAGACGCTGTAGTTACACAGTGATGACATCACCGCTTGTTCCCGCCCACAGCACACATCCAGTGTTTACTGACCTCAGCCATCAGAATCACTTCTGTGTTTTACCACCATAGATCCTGCTCTGGCGGTTTATATAGCAATTTTAATTGTTCAATTTGTTCTGAAATAAACAGCAGAATAGACAGGAGTTATGGTCAGATGCTGAAATGTAATAATCGAGCACTACATGATTCTACTGAACAGTTAAAATTTACAAAGGTAAACTTTTCTCTAAGCTGAGGGTGAAAAGTAAACCCTTTCTTCACATCATACAAGGTTCATTAATCACCTAGCTGCCAGTTTGAGAAATAATGATTTTTTAAAAAACAGTGTTTTACTTGTTTTTGAATTTTTAAATAAGAAAAAATTAAAATCAAACTAAATAAATCTACATACACCACACACAAGATAACTTCCATTAACAAACAGAACAATTATATACAGAACTACACAATTTAATAAATAAATATACAGTTAAATACAGTCATTCACTAGCAATCAAACTTTTAATAGAGCTATGTGCATTACAGTAATTAGTAGTTATTTAATAATTAATTAATTTACAATGAAATTACATAAATATTCATAGTCATATTCATACACATGGACCAGCCACTTCATTATGACCACATCCTTATATTTACAGTCTTTCTCCATTTTATCAGCTCCACTTACTATATAGGTGCACTTTGTAGTTCTACAATTACAGACTGTAGTCCATCTGTTTCTCTGCATACTTTGTTAGCCCTCTTTTACCATGTTCTTCAGTGGTCAGGACCCCCATGGACCCTCACACAGTAGGTCTTATTTGGGTGGTGGATCATTCTCAGCACTGCAGTAACACTGATGTGGTGGTGGTGTGTTAGTGTGTGTTGCGCTGGTACAAGTGGATCAGGCAGCAATGCTAACACACCACCACCACATGGTGAGAACTTAATGCACAATGTTTCAGGAACTGGAAGCCCATTTGTGCAACTGTAGGCTGTATGTGATCATCAGGCAAAGATTTGAACATTTTTATAAGCTTTCCTGGATCAGAGCCTGATGAAAGATCCTTCACACAGAACTCTCTACCAGCAGGCAGCATGATCCTTTCCGATTTTACTGGTCAACACTAACTTTCTTACTTCCCAGCTGACAAAGCAGAGTTTTTCTCCTCAGTATACAGCTTCACTCTCTATACGAGCCTTTATGAATGCTTTGAATGCTGATCTGGTCCATGAAAAAGGGGAAACGATTGTGTATGCGAACACAGAGAACTAAATAGCTGGCCATCTAACAGTTTCCAGAAAAGCACCATTTAACCTTCATTATTCTGCCAAATAATTCAAGACATGAACAACTGGATCAACGATTAGATCGTGCTATCTTGTCATTAGCTAACGCTTGATAAAACCTATCACTGGTTAAGCTACTTGGTCATTGGCCAGCAAGTTTGTTATCCAGCTGGCTATCCAAAAAAATAAGCCTAAGGCTTCAAAATCCGCTAGCATGCATGCTAATGGATTTGTGTTCTAAAAAACTGGAAAATGGTCACTGATGGACCTAAACTGCAAAATGTAGGGTATTTGTGCACCTTTATGACAAGAAAACAGATAAAATAACACAGAAAGTCAGAATAACTTACATTTGATGAAGACTTCGCTGCTTGGCAAGACACTTCTGCCCGCTATCTTCAAACAAAAGTTGTGACGAGTTGTGCATGGCGGAATTGCCTCAGCGGCCGATGCTCTCTCGATATTCAGCCAAAATGAGAGACCTTAGTAGGCAGTATATTTGAGGTATCTAAGAATTGGGACAGCCTTGTTGTCAGGAGCGCATATTGTGACGTAAAATGCTGTCTATGTAGAGAGATCATTAGGTTTAGAGACACAGCCATTGTTTAATATATAATAAGTAACAGAAGTTTGTAATTTGATCTTCAATGATTACATTAATATACTAGATATTCTGCAAGTTACTCAGTAAAATTTAACAATAATAAATAATATGGTTTTAAGAATATTTGTTCTGAAGTAAAACATACCATATATAAACATTCCTGCAATTCTACATCAATCAAAACCTGTCCTCTTTCTGATGCCTGAGGAAAGAGGAAAAGCGTTCAGCTCATATCATTTACTTCTTGAACTGATTTCCAGATAACATTTATTCTTTTTGTGTCAAACTGCAAAACAAACCCATTTATCCTACAGTCTGGAATAACACCACAATCAGCATTTCCAACAGATCCCCCAACAAACTGAAAGGAAGTTGTTCCACTGTAAGCAGTCACAGAACTCCAATACCAGCTTGTCTAGAGCCAGTTTCCTGTGTCTGCTTTACCACCTCTCTAGTACTAAATAGCACTGCAATATTTTTATTAAAAATCTCCACTACCCAAAACAATAAGTTGTCCATATCATAATATTTTAGTTTCATCTGTCATAGTTATATTTATTAACCAGATGTTATTCCATGCTACATTAATGATCTGTTCACAGAGAGCAGCATCTCCAGTGTCCAGCTGTGTGTGGAGAGTAAAACCTCAGTGATGGAGCTTCATCACTCCAGCAGTGGAGGAAGAACCTCTGATTCAAAGTGAGTAACTTTATATCAGCTCTTAACCTGATTAAACAGAAAGGGGAAATTGTGACTTATGATCAGAATAAATGAGTCTTAGTGAAGAACATAATTACTCAGCACTTTAATATCACTGTGGATGAACTTTTCTCAGAGTGAAGCGTGCAGGATCTCCAGAACCCAATTGTGTGTCTATGAAGAGTGACACGTCCATGGAGAACCCTCCTGAATTCAGAAGAGGAGGAGAACCCAGCTGTGTGCCTATGAGGAGTGACCAGTCCATGGGGAAACCTATTAATTTTAGCGGTGGAGGAGGAGAACCCAGCTGTGTGTCTATGAAGAGTGACCAGTCCATGGGGAAACCTATTAATTTCAGCAGTGGAGGAGGAGAACCCAGCTGTGTGTCTATAAGGACTGACCAGTCCATGGGGAAACCTATTAATTTCAGCAGAGGAGGAGCAGAACCCAGCTGTGTGTCTATGAAGAGTGACCAGTCCATGATGTTACCAGCACAGTCCAGTGGAGGGAGAGGAACCTCTGACTCAGGGTAAATAACTGCTACCAGTAAACAGCAGTTCTGACAGTGAATCATGTTTCTGGGCTCTGGGCTGTAGATCAGTTTGTAAAGGTTAGAGTTTTGGTTTCAACAGGACTGAAACCCAGAGAGCCGTTTCTCCAGTGTCCAGATCTGTGTGTAAGAAGAGTGAAGGTCATTCAGTCCTGTGACCCACAAAAGTTAAACATTAAGGACTTTTATTTACCTTCTCATTGTATGTACTATGTACTGTGTACTATTTACTCAGGTGGGTGGTTTATTTTTAGATTTACTAGAAGGTTTTTTATTAAAACACCTTTTAAAATGAAGACTAATTTTAGATAATAGCATCAAGAACAATTCAATCTTTATCACTCTGTTTTAAAGGTAAAGGTTATAAAGATCCACTGGAGCTGTTAATAGAAAGGAAACTCATGCTATAGTAACTGCAGATGTCAAATGGGAATAATGTGACTATCGGTGGGCAATATGGTGAAGTTTTATTGTTATTTTGATAAACTATGTAATTTTACATTTTATTTACTTTTATTTTCATTTGCAGTCATTTATAGTTCATTGATCAGGAGCGAACCCAAAGGGGGATCAGTGCCACTGTAGCGAGGCTTGACCGCCTTTCTGGCCACCCCAGTTAATCAAAGTGAGAAGGTCAGCCAGTTAATTACTGTTTACAGTGTTAGAGTGTGTGAGCTGTAGGCTGAGTTCCATCTGAGGTGAATCCAGTGCTGAGTGGAAAACGTTCATGTTAAATCACCCAGACATAGACTGACCACTGATAACATCACCTTATACTGTTTGACTGCTTTATCATTAGAATCATCTGTGACACTTAAGGTGGAACGGGAAAATTCAAACAAGCAGCTGGTGAAAAAGAAGCATTGAGAGTTGAGAGGCCTGATATGAGGAGGTTTCTCTATTTCCCCTTTACAGCTAAGTAACGCTAACTTGTTGGATCTGTGAAACGGCGAAAATAAGTCAGTATTTTGTCCCAATTGCTAATGTTTGTGATGGCTAATCACAACTGCTGCACCATTTAAGGTGGAACAGGAACATTCAAGCAAAATGCTGGCAAAAAAAAAGCTAAATTCATTCATCTATTTAAAATTCATCTATTTAATTGTATTTATTTCTGTAAATAATTTTCTTTAATTGCATTTATGTCTGTAAATATGAGCTATGTTAAACATTTTGATAAGGTAGCACAACCCAGCAGAGCACCACCAAAGCCTCCTTAACTTTGGTGTAGCTTAGTGACATTCATTCACAGTAACTTTAGCTTGCCTGTAGCAGTATTAATGTTAAGGCTCTTTAACAATCTCGTAATTCAGAGAATTTCCTTTCCACTTGTTAAGGCAAGGTGTTAAGCAGCCTTACAGAGCAGTGAAATGAGCTCTAATGGCAATAGTGACTCCTAGAGTGAAAAGGGCTGGTGTCTATAGGGGCTCTTGGTTACCATGGGCTGGTTGGAAGGGTGGAATTGTTGAAAATGTTCTGCAGATTTGCTGTCATCCTCTTCTGTCACAGCCTCCTCTGAGTCCAGAGTCCTGTGACGATGCTGGCTCTCCTGCTAAGTTTATTGAGGTTCTTGTTGTCTCCACAGTATCAGTGCTTCCCCAGCAGAGAAAAGAATTCTACTACAGCAGACTGATAGAACAATCCCTGCACAGATTAACAGACCCGTCCAGTCCAATTGGTCATTCAGGTAGCCCCTAGGTACTTGGAGCACTGACCCTTCTGCACATCTTCTGTGGATTATGACTGAGTTCACTGTGTCACATGCCAGAAATCCATGACCGCTTCTTTTGTCTTGATGGTCTTCTAGCTACAAACAGAAGCTGCCCAGAACTCCAGCCCAAGTTCTCAGAGTTCTCCCCCTCCCTCACTCAGTCTCCCCTCATACTACCACCACCATGGTATGGTCTGAACTCACAAACTGATCTTAGCCTGTTCAAGTAGCCCATGATGATGCCCTTTAAAACTGAGGGTTTATGGGAAATGGAGTAGTTATAGAGGGAACACTTCAGTCAGTATTCATCTGTGTTCTCTCTATATGAGGAACATAGCAAGTTCCAGTGTGTCTTCTTTAGTCCAGCCTGCAGAGCCTCCTCATCCTGGTCTGTCCACTTTTTCAGGGTCCTGGTTGTAACAGGCAGCCAGTGAAGTGCAGGTTATGTTATCAAATGTAATCATGTATTACAGTTATTACATGTAATAACATGAATCTCATATAATTCCACTGGAGTACTTGGGGTCATCTATGAAAACATGCTTACATTCAATTCAGGTATTAACATTAAGACTATGCCATTTTCTCATGTTGCTCTAATGAAATTTCATGTGCTGATTTGTGAACACTGGAAAATGTGAAAAGTGTGAGATTTTCTGTAAGTGTAAAGAAATAACATGTGTTTGTCAACCTTGTAACCGTGAATGACCATTCATTTCCAAATGTACAATATTTAAATCAAATTTTTAACTATTAATACTATATTACACTTGTCTAGGAATATTTGTTAGTATTAGAAACTGACAGGAGAAATCAAGAGTGAAACATGTAACTGTAACCCCACTATTCTGGTCCCTCAATAAGGCAAGTGCACAAAAAAGTTGGTTCTGAGCTTTTACTGGAATCACGTCTGCTGGAGTCTGTTTGAGTATAATCAGAGGAAGTACAGCAGCTAGTCAGTATTGTGCTTCTCCACTCTAACAGCATATCTCTTCAGTGGCAAAACCGGACTGAACTTGCGGCAATTACAATATGAATCTTTACAGCATAGACTCAGCTCTTCAGTATTAAACAGCTCAGCTTATTTGGTTGTACAATAAAACAGCGAAAACAAAAGAATACAACACAATGTGGAATACTCCACAAAGCTAAAGAAAATACAATATGCATACCAGTTTGAGTATAATCAGAAGAAGTACAGCAGCTAGTCAGTATTGTGCTTCTCCACTCTAACAGCTATAAGGCACCAAAGAAATCACATCAGTTCAACATAGCATTCAGACCATATGGGGCACAGAGCTAGCATAGCTAGCTGTGGTTGAAAAATAGTTACAGCTCATATTTAGCAACCTTTTCAATAACACAAATGAAGCAATACCAATAAAAACTAAAAACGTACATACTGTATTACTTCAACGTAATGATTATTGCCTGAAAGTACAACAGCAAAACTCATAAATACTTAAATAGAGAGGAGAAGACGTCTGAGCCTACCGTATCTCTTCAGTGGCAAAACTGGACTGAACCGGATATAGTAGGAAGCAGCTTTATAAAATACAGCGGGTGTCACTGTGCGCCCATAGAAACATAGGTTCGATTGTATTCTCTTTTAGAAATAATTTTGGCAAATTCTACTAAAGCAAGTTTACTTAAAATAAAGTATTATTTATTTTTCTGTTACATAACATTAAGTCTGAAGCCTGAGGTAAACCAAAATGAAACATACTAAATGATGTAGCTTAAATGAAATGCAAGAAATGATCAGAAGATTATTATGGTAATGTAAATTATTGATGTCTGTCATTGTGTAGGCAGCCAGTGAAGTGCAGGTTATCAGCCATCATTAGTAAACAAATAACTCCATATAATTCCACAGGAGTAAGTGGGGTCACCTATGAAACACGTACACACAATTTAGGGCATTAACATTATGTGTAATGACATTTTGTGATGTTGCCACATAAAACTCCAATCATGTCACAAGTGCTGACTTGTGGACATTGGAAAAATGTGAAAAGTGTGATTTTTGTGCAAATATATAGAAAACAGCGCATGTTTATTAAACTTGAACCATGAAGAGCTACAGGAATTAACCATGTACAATATTTAAATAAGACTTTCAAAGCTATATTACAGTTGTCTAGGAATATTTGTTCTTATTAATTTTTGACTGGAAAAATCGAATGTGCAATATATTTACCATAAGGTTTGTCTTGGAAGCCTGAGGTCAACAAAAAGAAACCTTTACTGAATAAAAAATCTCAAATTTATTATAATAAATGATCAGAAGATTATTATGGGTATTTATGTTAATGATGTTTGTGTTACTGTGTTTTGGTCCTGATTAGGCAGCACTCCACACAAACAACACTGCAGACAAACACTCTGGCAGATATTCACCAACCAGTGGATGACGTCCTTCACAGAGTCTTAGAGAGACACAAAACCAGCATGAAGAACAAGTGCGAGAGCTTATTTGAGGGAATCAGAACAAAAGAGAATAAAACCCTCCTGAACAGGATTTACACACAGCTCTACATCATAGAGGGAGAGAGTGAAGGAGAGAATGAAGAACATGAGGTTCTACGGATGGAGAAAACATCCAGGAGACGCTTACACGACTATCCAATCAACTGCTTAGACATCTTTAAATCTCTACAAGGTCCTGAAGGAGAAACACAAGAAGGGAACATTAGAGCTGTGAAGGCTGACAGTCTCAGACACAAAGAAAGAAAAGAAGATAACAGACCAAAAGAGCCAGAGCTCAGAAGTGTTCTGACTAAAGGCATCGCTGGAATTGGAAAAACTGTCTCTGTCCAGAAGTTCATTCTGGACTGGGCTGAAGGAAAAGCCAATCAGGATGTAGAGCTCATGTTTGTGCTTCCGTTCCGGGAGCTGAACCTGATTAAAGATGATCAATACAGTCTTCGTGGACTTCTGTGTGACTTCCATCCTGAGCTCAAAGATCTGGACCCAGAGATTTATGATCAGCTCAAAGCTGTGTTTATATTTGATGGCCTGGATGAAAGTAGAATTCCACTGAACTTTAAAAAGTGTAAGAAAGTATCTGACATCACCATGACATCATCAGTGGGTGTGTTGATGACAAACCTCATCAAAGGAGAGCTGCTTCCCTCTGCTCTGATCTGGATAACCTCCCGACCAGCAGCAGCCAATCAGATCCCTCTTAAATACATCAAGCGTGTGATGGAAATTCAGGGATTCAGTGACCCACAGAAGGAGGAGTACTTCAGGAAGAGGATTAGTGATGAAGACCAAGCCAAGAGAATCATCTCCCACATTAAGACAGCGAGGAGCCTCCACATCATGTGCCACATTCCAGTCTTCTGCTGGATCTCAGCCACTGTTCTTCAGCAAATCATGAAACAGAATCATACAGAAATCCCTAAAACTCTGACTGAAATGTACTCACACTTCCTGATCACTCAGACAAACATGAAGAATGAGAAGTATGAGGAGAAAGATGAGAGAGACCCAAAGAACCTGCTGGAGTCCAACAGAACCATTCTTCTGAAACTGGCTGAACTGGCTTTCAAACAGCTGATGAAGGGCAATGTGATGTTCTATGAAGAGGACCTGAGAGAGAGCAGCATTGATGTCACTGAGGCCTCAGTGTATTCTGGGATTTTCACTGAGATCTTCAGGGAGGAATGTATGCTTCACCAGAGGAAAGTCTACTGCTTTGTTCATCTGAGCTTTCAGGAGTTCCTGGCTGCTGTTTATGTGTTTCACTGCTATGAGAGGAAAAACATGAAGGAACTGCAGATATTTAACCCACGAAACAGAGAGAGGTTTGAGAATATTCTACCGTGGTTTTTTCTCCCACAGCACAGTGAGTGGTCTAAGAGTGTTCCAGTGGGGTCTTCTCACCCACAGCACAGTGAGTGGTCTAAGAGTGTTCCAGTGGGGTTTTCTCACCCACAGCACAGTGAGTGGTCTAAGAATGTTCCACTGAGGTTTTCTAACCCACAGCACAGTGAGTGGTCTAAGAATGTTCCACTGAGGTTTTCTAACCCATGGTACAGTAAGTGGTCTGAGGATGTTCCTCTAGATGAGGTTCTGATGGGAGCAGTGAATAAAGCTGTAGAGAGTCAGAATGGACACCTGGATCTTTTCCTCCGTTTCCTGCTGGGCATCTCACTGGACTCTAATCAGAGACGCCTACAGGGTCTACTGACCCCAACACAGAGCAGCTCAGAGAGAACCAGAGAGCACATCAAGAGATTAATCAAAGGAGATTATTATTATCCCATCTCCACTGAGGGATCCATCATCTCCACTGAGAGATCCATCATCTCCACTGAGAGATCCATCAATCTGTTCCTCTGTCTGTCTGAAATGAATGACCCGTCTCTCTCCAGAGAGATTCAGGAGTATCTAAACTCAGAGAGACACTCAGGGGTGAAACTCTCTCCTGGACAGTGTTCAGCACTAGCCTGCATGCTTCTGACCTCAGAGGAGGTTCTGGATGAGCTGGACTTGAAGAAATACAACACATCAGAGGAGGGTTATAGGAGACTGATCCCAGCTCTGACTGTCTGCAGAAAAGCTCGGTGAGTGTTACATCTACATTAATACAGCAGATTAATATTTGATTGTTGATGATTGATCAGGGCTGAACACATTAGATCTTCAGTTCAGACGATTAAAAATAAATTTTAGTTATTATAGTTTTAGTTATTATGAAGAATAATATTATGAAGTGTGGCTCTAGTATTTCTAGCCTTATAGTGTTAGGGGAGGGGTCACACTAAGTATGACTCTAGTTTTTATAGTGTTATAGCGTTAAGGGAGGGGTCACGCTAAGTATGGCTCTAGTTTTTATGTTGTTATAGTGTTAGGGGAGGGGTCACGCTAAGTATGGCTCTAGTTTTTATGTTGTTATAGTGTTAGGGGAGGGGTCACTCTAAGTATGGCTCTAGTTTTTATGTTGTTATAGTGTTAGGGGAGGGGTCACGCTAAGTATGGCTCTAGTTTTTATGTTGTTATAGTGTTAGGGGAGGGGTCACTCTAAGTATGGCTCTAGTTTTATAGCGTTATAGTGTTAGGGGAGGGGTCACGCTAAGTATGGCTCTAGTTTTTATGTTGTTATAGTGTTAGGGGAGGGGTCACTCTAAGTATGGCTCTAGTTTTATAGCGTTATAGTGTTAGGGGAGGGGTCAAGCTAAGTATGGCTCTAGTTTTTATAGTGTTATAGTGTTAGGGGAGGGGTCACGCTAAGTATGGCTCTAGTTTTTGTGTTGTTATAGTGTTAGGGGAGGGGTCACGCTAAGTATGGCTCTAGTTTATATAGCGTTATAGTGTTGGGGAGGGGTCACTCTAAGTATGGCTCTAGTTTATATAGCGTTATAGTGTTAGGGGAGGGGTCATGCTAAGTATGGCTCTAGTTTTTATAGCGTTATAGTGTTAGGGGAGGGGTCACGCTAAGTATGGCTCTAGTTTTTATAGCGTTGTAGTGTTAGGGGAGGGGTCACGCTAAGTAATACCCTAGTTTTCATACCGTTGTCGTTTTTGAGGTGGGATCATGCTGAATATGCTGCTAAATCACACCAGATACTGAAACATTTTTTGGACACAACAGTCTCAGTTATTTGTTACTGCTGAAATAAAGAATATAAGTTATATAGTTATATGACTGTATAACATAAATAGTTTTTTAAACTTTTGTTCATTCCTTCATTTTCATCTAATCTCCATAATAAAGTTCCATCAAATTTGTTGAACAGTGATTATTTTGGGTAGAAGTTATTTGGCTGAGAAATTATTTTTTGTGAATTGTGAATTTGTGAAGAATTACAAAGCATGTAAAAGGTTCTGTGAGGCTGGGGAATCATGCAGCTTTCTGATGTGCATTTTGTGCTATAGATGCTGCAGTGTTTGAATTAAAGCTCCTGGAACCTTTGCAGCTGCAGGCTGTATGTGATCATCAGGCAAAGTTTTGGATATTTTATATGCTTTTCCTGCAACAGTGCAGGGTCCTTCACACATAACTCTCTACCAGCAGGCAGTGTGATCCATAGTGATAGTTGTTGGAGGCTTCAGCTCCTAAAATAAATGCTACCCTGTAATCTAACCGTTGAATAAACTTATAGGAATTGGATCTAATATGCAAGCAGAAGATTTTGAGGAGGGAATCCTTTTTTTTTCAACTAGTTCAGTTTGTTGAAGGTAGAGGATTCCAGTCGCTCTGCAGTATTTACAATATTCTTGAGATCTGGACTGGCATTATAAGACAGCAGGTTTGTAGAGTTTAACTGTGCATTTTTACTTTTTTTTGCCTTGATTATTTCAATTTTATTACTAAAGAAATAAATAAAATCATTGCTGCTGTAGGCTGATGGCATCTGGAGTTCAGTAGCTGTTTGGTTCTTAGTCAATTTAGAATTTGTGCTAAATAATAATCTAGAATTATTCTTATTGTTTTCTATGAGAGAGGAGAGAGAGGCTGAGCATGCTGCAGTAAATGCTCTTCTATAGTCTATAAGGCTATAATCCCTCCAGGTGGACTGGAACATTTCTAGTTTAGTCAGACCATTTTCGCTCTAGTTGTCTGACAGTCTGTTTTAAAGCTCGAGTGTGATCATTGTACCACAGGGCAGCTTTTTCTGCCTTATTATTTTACTTTTTAATGGAGCCACATTATCTAGAGTAGATCGAAAAGTATCCTCTAAGCACTTGGTCATAATATCTAATTCGGTAGGATTAGATGGACAGCTGATAGAAGCTGATAATTATGGGAGGTTTCTCATAAAGCTACCAGCTGTGGAGGTGGCTGGAAATAGTGATACTAGTCCTCTGTGCAGTGTTGTTGCACAAACATCCTGTACATGGAAGGGTCATCAGGAAGGTAAAAGAGACACAACTGTAAATGTAAAATGTAATTGAATTTGCTACAATCATCAAAGCCATGTTTGGAAATAAATAATAAATAAAATAACTTTTTGCCATCTATTAAGCATGGGGTTGGCTCTTTTATGCATTGTGGTTGTGTGGCAGCCAGTGGCAGGCTGCAGAGCTGAACTAGTATGTTCTGATTTGTGCTGAATATTTGATATTCATTTCACATGGTTTTAGACTTTTACTAAATCTCTTTCTCAAGCCATCCTTGAGATATAAAACCACACTAACTGTATAACATGCTGCTGAAAAACCATGATATTCATTTTCACTTAATCTACTCAGAAATGCTTCTTTCAGTATTTTTGCAAGATATATTCCAAGTTTAATTAAATCATATATTGGTTGAATTTTGTGGGCCTTTTGTAGTCCTTAACAGGAACTTCTACTTAGAGATGAAAAACAATTGCTGTGTTTTCTGTTCTAAAAGGGATTATTGAATGAATAATCAAGCAATGAATATCTTGTGCATGTATTTCTAAAAAGTAAGGACAAAGTAGAATATGGAAAGTAAAGTAATTATATTATAGTTCCTCTGGTTATGCCATATAATATATTTATTCTGATTTTTACAGACTAGCTGGGTGTGGCCTCACCACAAAATCCTGTGAGAATCTATCATCAGTTCTACAATCTGTAAACTCGTCCCTGAAAGAGCTAGACCTGAGTCACAATAACCTTCAGGATTCAGGTGTGGAGCTGCTCTCTGCTGGACTGAAGAGTTCATATTGTAAACTGGAGACACTCAGGTGAGTTTTCTGTGAATTCAATCCTGAATGAAATAAAGTTAAAGAAAGAATCAATGAACTGACAAATCAATAAATTAACATAATTCTTTCTATTGTCTGTTTCTCTGTCCTCATTCCTGTAATGAATGTGTAGTAAGTTGTCTTGTCATGTTCTCTCTCATTCAGTTCAGAAATCTTTTTTTGAGTCTGTTTTAATAAACTAACCGCCAGTAAAAATGAACACAAAATTTTTAGATTTAGTTTTTTTGTCAGTTGTTTTTGCTATTAAGCTCATTGTAATTAGCCAGTGTAAAACCATTAGTGTAATAGCTAGTATTTAACATGTGCTGTGATAGGCTAAGTAATGTTCACAGGCTACATGAAACAACTCTTAAGTTAGTTGTATAGTGAAATACTTTAGTGTAAAAGTAGAGCAGGAATATCTCCAAAGTTTTGTAATAGTCTCAGTCTTGAAATTAGAGGAAAAAGATTTGAAGACCCCAATGATAGCTTTGCTTTTAAAAGAAGTCAAAGAAGTACATGTTCTAAGGAAATGATTCACAGACTATTTACACTCACATTGTTTAAATAGTTTTACAATATTTTAATTGTAATTTATTTGTAATTTCAATAGCCTTAGCACATAGTGTTAGAAATTCAGCAGGAAGAATCAGGAGACTGGATCTTCACATCTCAAGTTTTATTCACATGTTTGCAGAGAATCATGCACAGGCACAGCTTGGTCACCAGTCCAATGAACACACAGTCTGACATGGTTTAAGTAGAGACACTGAGGGTCATGGGGTCAGTAGAGACACTGAGGGTCAGTGCTGTAACTAATGGAAGAAACCTACTGACTCAAAGGGACAGCAGTTGGTATCACTGCTTATCTTTACCGTTTAGTTACGAAATAACTGGTTGAGCCATCCTTTGCAAGAACAACTGTAACCAAACACTCAAGTCATTTGTTCCACTCTTTTTTGCTTTAATTCGGCCAAGTTTTTTGGGCATGAGGTGTCACAGCATCTCAATGAGTTTAAGTCAGGACTTTGACTAGGCCAATCAATAACTTTAATCTTGTTTGAGCAATCCAAAGATGGACTTACTCTTGTGCTTGGGATTATTGTCTTGCTGCATAACCAAATTATGCTTGAACTTTAGATCATCACTGATGACTAAATATTCTCCTGCAGTATCCTGTACTAAAGAGCAGAATTCATGTTTCCGTCAATTATGGCAAGTCACTGAGGCCATAAAGTAGCAAAGCAACCCCACATCATCACACTACCACCTCCATGTTTCACAGATGGTATGATTTTCTTATTGTGGAATGCTGACTTAGCTTTAAACGAAAACTGTGGAAATCAGTTTATTTTGGAACAGCTAACCAAAGATAATCCACTGTGTCACTCTCACAAAATCATAGCCTAATTGCATATATGTAATATAAACGGGGGCACTAAATGATTTACATTTAACAGGGTTTCTTCAGCTCCTCAGGAAATGCAGAAAATATTCAGCCCTTTTAATTGCTCTTGTGACTGGATCACCTGTCATGTTCTTACAGTTTTTACTGAACTGAGAAAATCTGCTTTTAGTTTCAGTCCACCAGTGAACTGGAATACATTCCAGAAAACTTGCTGGTGTCACTTAATTTACGTAAAACTAATCCTGACCCTAAACCTAACCATAGTATCATCCCAAAGCCTAAAACTAACCCTCACTCTGGTAATGAACTTAACCCTGCTACTAATCCTCACCCAAATCATAATACTGTTGAGGAGGTGTTGTGAGAACCCCAGTGATGTGTTCTCCATGTCACTGGCCCACTTTTTTTAATTACTGTGCTGCATTGATGTTCTGCTTTATAATGGTTGCACACAATAGACATTTAAAATGCAAAGAAAGAGTCAGATGCTCGTGGTTAAAAAGATCAAAGGAAGCTTTACTGATAGAATCCCAGTTCTGTGGTCAAAACAAAACCCAAAGCATGGGTCAAATCCAGAAAACACAACCAGTACAAAAAGACAAACATAACAACAGGTGAACAATCCAAAAGGGTCAATCAAAAAGGCAGATTGAAGAAAACAGGCAAAAAGGTCATAAACAGTGATATCATGTAAGGCAAACAATCCAAAGGGTCAGGGAAAAAGGAAGAGTCGAGAATACAGGCAACAATGGTCAAAAACAGGAGTCAAACAAGAGAACGCTCAGTAGATCAAAAGTGATACAATACCTCACAAATTGTCTCTGCTAAAGCCCGAGCTTATAAACTAAACAATGAGGATCATATGACACACAAAACAGGTGAACAGAATCAGTACTCCGGTGAGTGATAGAGCTGATTGGAGTGCGAGGGACGGTTAGGAGTCAGGGGATCTCCCAGAGGATTCTGGGTCTCTGAGCCAGATGGATGTGTGACACCTAATAAGATCAGAAGTTGAACATAACTCTCACTCATTTACAAATTACAAATTACCACCATATAAAGAATCCATTAGACTCTTTGATAAAGCTGTGTAGTAAATCTTTAACATATTTGTGCAAAACAAGCTAAAAAAGGAAATTATTAGAAACCTCTTGGGTGATATATTCTCCAATTCACTGTAAATTCACTGATTTGTTTTAACTTACATTATCGTGGCTGCCCTAAAACTGAGATATTAGTACATTTCTATTAAAAAGCGAGCAGGATCTAAAATATAAATAACTGATCTGTTAACTCACAGTTTGAGATTCAGCACACTCAAAAAGGCAGTCATGCTACTTTCTTTTCAACATTATAGGAAACACCATTTTTCAATTTGCTATAATTCACTACTTTGTTGCACCTCAGCTCTGTTTAAGCATTTAGTTTAATATGTATTGGCTGTCAGTATAATATCAACACAAAACATTTACATATGTACAGTGCTGTGGAAAAGTATTTTCTGATTTCCTCAATTTTGAATATTTGACACTAAATAGTTTTAGATAATCACACAAAAAGTAACATAAAACTAGGGGAACATGATTAAACGTAAAACTCTGATTTTAATTGATTTTAATTATTGAGGGAAAGCAGTTATCCAACAGCAACTGGCTCTATGTGAAAAAGTAATTGCCTGAGTTACTCATTAAGCCAATTAATTATATTTACTTGATATTTGGGATGAATTAAAATAGACACACCCAGACTTGATTACTCCCAGCCCTAGTGAAATCTAAATACCACTTAAATAACTCCTCCAACAATGTCATTTAGGCCAAAATGTCTCAATAAACAGCACCCTATGCCATGATTAAAAGAAATTCCAGAAAAGATGTCAAATAAGTCTGGTTACAAAGCCATGTCGGAGGCACAGGGACTTCAGTGAACTAAAGTGAGTGCCATTATTTCCAAATAGAAAAAACTTGGAACTGTGGTCAGTCTTCTTAGAAAGTGGTCTGCCTACCACAATTCCCCCAAATGACAACTCATCCAGGAAGTTTCAAAAGAATCCAGACAAACATCTAAGAAACTGCAGGCCTCACTTGTCTTAGGTAATGTCAGCGAACAAAGACTCCACCTTTAGAAAGAGACTGGAGACAAATGATGTCAGTGGGAGAACTGCAAGGCAAAAAACATGGCTAACCTTGATGAACATATAGGCTTGTCTCACATTTGCCAAAAATGCCTTGATGACCCCCAAGCCTTTTGAAATAGTGTTCTGTGGATTAATAGGTCAAAAGTGGAACATTTTGGAAAACAGGAGTGCCATTACATCTGGTTTAAAGCTAAGTCAGCATTCCACAATAAGAAAATCATACCATCTGTGAAACATGGACGTGGTAGTGTGATGATGTGGGGGTGCTTTGCTACTTTATGGCCTCAGTGACTTGCCATAATTGACGGAAACATGAATTCTGCTCTTTAGTACAGGATACTGCAGGAGAATATTTAGTCATCAGTGATGATCTAAAGTTCAAGCATAATTTGGTTATGCAGCAAGACAATAATCCCAAGCACAAGAGTAAGTCCATCTTTGGATTGCTCAAACAAGATTAAAGTTATTGATTGGCCTAGTCAAAGTCCTGACTTAAACTCATTGAGATGCTGTGACACCTCATGCCCAAAAGACTTCGCCAAATTAAAGCAAAAAAGAGTGGAACAAATGACTTGAGTGTTTGGTTACAGTTGTTCTTGCAAAGGATGGCTCAACCAGTTATTTAAGTTTATAGGACAGTTACTTTTTAAAATGATCTTTTGAAAACTTTTTTGTTTTTCCTCAAGTTCTCCTTGTCTTATATTACGTTTAATATGAGTATCCTAATGCATTTAGTTTGACAAATAGGCGAAATCGGAGGAGAACAACAGTTCTCTTTCCCCTCAATCACCTGGGCTGAAGAAAGAGATGGGATGTTTATAGGACATTAAATTAGAAGGAGGAGAAAAATGTGAAAGAAAGTAATGAAAATTCAGTGTTTGAATTTGAACAGTGTTTGAACTTTATTTAAGCTAAATGTCTCAGTGCTCAGGCCAGCAGAATGAGCTCCTGTAGTGGGGCTGACAGGCCCTATGTAAGAATCAAACTTAGGCCTCTAATACTAGAGACCAATGCACAACAAGGCACGTCACCTACTGTAGACAAACAGAAACTCAAGTGCAGAACTGAACTCAAGAAAATTAGAGAAGTGAAAGGAACAAACTTAAAACACTCTGCTAAAAACAGAAACTCAGTCACTCTGAGGCAGATTTGAACTGTGAAACTATAGGTTTGAAAGCTGTCATGATACGGGGTGAATTAGAGGGAGGGCCAGAAATAGGTTACAGAGTAGCATACAAGTGTAGTGAGATCACTTTTTCAGGTAGTAATAAATAATGACATCACATTTAATTTTGAAAGAAGTAATTAGCAACTTATTCTTTTTTTATTTACTACCCCAATGTCGGTGGCCAAAGAGTTCCATTTTTCATCATTGATTAGCAAAGAGCTCTTGCTTCGAAAATGCCGCTGGTTCATCTAGATGTTGTTTTAAATGTCTCAGACATTGATTTTTGTGATGAGGTCACAAGTAATGTTTCCTTCCAATTAAAATTTGGTTTACTTTAATTTTTGTGTAATTTCCTGGATGCCTATTTATCTTGAAGAATCCAAACCCTAACTGTACCAGGGGACCAGCCGTATGTCTAGAGAAGTGAAGTTTATTCGTTTGCACGCAGGTACCAGACACCTAGCCAGCCCGTAAAACAATGGGCTGATGCAGTTTTATAGCTGGACTGATGCCAAGATTAGGCTCAGCCTATACATGATAAGTGACAGGTGTGACAGACATGACCATGTAGGGCTAAACAAGAATAGACAGAAGAATATTCTAAATACAGTCACAGTACAGGCACACACAATACAGAATATAATGACATAAAACACAGCACTAAACACATTACAGAGCAGTACATTTCTACATTCCCCCCTTAGAACATACTCTAAAATGTATGTTCTCACAGTGTAATCAACATATCCTTTCATCTTACAGAGAAATGTGGCCAGTATTTCCCCCTTTCTATACATCCTAAAGACAGATCTCTTTCCATTCAGTTCACGCACAGGCAAACTGGGATATAAAGTGTTTCCAAGTTCATAAGGAACACCTATGCTGGTGTAGTTTAGTCATTAAACACTTAAAGTAATTTGAGGCAAGATTAAGTAACAATAGCTACTATTTTTATAGCTATAAAATTGTAATTAGTACTATAAAATTGTAATTAGTATTGCCAACTCGTATACTGCCAGCCAACAATCTGGGAGCTATCAGCATTTGGATTATAACAGACAGCTCTATTTGACTTTAGATATCAAATAATGGCCAATGGCCAGTTATCTTCACTTATACTATCTACCATCATTTGCTATTATTCTCATGGTTTCAGAAGCGAACTAATCTGTACATAAAGCTTGTGCAGAAATATTACACCTTGGAATCACATAATAGCAGTGATGCAAGGAATGACAAACAACCATCACCTTCTAAGGTATGATTTTGTGCTCACAGAATGGCCTGAGCACAGACCATGTTGTGGTCACAAACATCCTCCATCATGTCTGCAAAAGCTATTGTCAGAATGCTTATAAAGCTACAGGTTTCATCATTCTTTGTTCCCTTTTTGTTATAAATAAAAAGTTTATTCATGCAGCTTGTTGCAGTCGTAGTCATCTTCTCTTCCAGAACAGAGGGAGCACGCTTTGATGTGTCCAAACAGCTTGCAGGGCAGAGTCAGGGGACCTAGATAGGCTTTGATGTCAGTTCTTTGACCACCAATCAGGAACCCATCTCATGTCCTGTTTCAGGTGTGCTCTGGCATGTTCTGAAAACAAAACACATAGACACAGTGGCAGTATCATTTTCTTCTTACACAAACCATGTCGTATGCCCTTGAGTCACCAATTCTATCCCTGTGCTAGCCATCACTATCAGGTGGTGGTACCCATGTATCCATTTTTTCCTTAACATTTTAGAGCTGTGTGTAAGAATGTGGTAAGGAGGACTTGATATGGACCTTTTCATTTTTTGGCCCTAATGGCTGAGTCATATGCACCTTAACCTTTCGTCCTCGGACAATAGGTTGACCCCCCCCTTAGGAAGTTCTTATGCCTCCTGTTTGGACACCTGTTTCTGAGCAACAGTTTCAGATAAAGGCTGACAGTATTGCAGTAGAACTATCAGACATAACATATGTCTGCAGCTTTCATAACAAGCCGTAATCGTGGCATTTGCCATGACAAGACATTAGCTTTTAAAATCTTTGGTAAGAACACAGGTGATCCAGCAATCTACACATGGCTATTTCTATATACTGCTTTGCGACAGCCCACCCTGTATGTTGTCTGTCGTCATACTGGACCATAAGCGTTTACCACAACATTAGCATTTGGCAAAGGCGTTTTGCATACATACTTTGCACAGAACTAGAAATCAGCATTTCACAGTCATGATCAGCTGAATCATATTCCAGTTGTACCAAATGACTGCAAATAACATTTACAGGTGCCCTTTTTGATAACTAAATTAGGGGCAGTTAAAACCAGCAAGCCTGTTACCCCACCTTTGTGCTGTCACTGAAAGAATCTTGTCCTTTAAGAGCAAAGAAGAAACTCAGTGTGGACATTTCAGTGAGAATTTGATCCATAAAAAATAGGAGCAACAGCTAAAACCACATGAATAGTTTGGCTGGGTTGCTCTCAGGCAGGTGACATTCCAAGCATAACCATGTCTATTTTAACAGAGTAACAAAACATAGACCTCTCTTTGTCACCATGAGTTTGAGTTAAACAGTTAGACACAAACCCTATTGATGCTGAAACATACAGTATGAACAGTAGTTCCATGTTCACTAGACCTAGGGCACTGCATAATGCAGGTTTAAGAGAATGAAAAGCTCATAGCTGATCATCATTTAGCTGAAACTCAATTTTCTGATTTTCTGTTAGTTAGATCGTATAGTGGTTAAATAGCTTTTCACATAAACCTCAACCTTTAAGGTTATCAGTAATTGCACAACCCCACAAAAGACTGCAGCTGTGCTAACGTATCAGGTCATAAAATAGCACATACTGTGGCACAACAGTCAGTAAAATTGACTCCTGAGCCTGTAAAACCAGCTGTCCTGTACAACAACACCCTTTGTCTAACTAAAGCCTCCACAACGTGTTGAATACTTGACAATGCTGCATTATTAATTTTATACTGCTTGGTATTCAGACAAGGAAAACCCAGTCAAGTTGACATGTTCAACCTTTAGTTACCCACAATCTGCAAGATATTTGCACCAATTCAGGCATAAAAAAATTAACCTATAAGACCTTGCCCCATGAGCTGATTGATGACACCTAATGCCACCATGACAACACAGGACAACCATAAAACTTGCACAGACCCTAGTACAGGGCAGAGATCAGCGCTACTTTGGGCTTTTAAACACAGCTTTACTTGTATCTGAAACTCAACCCTGAGCTTTCCAGGGAGTTAGTCCCAGTCACTGTATCAGACAAGGTTGTTCTAGACTTATTTTAAAGTTTGCATCAAACTTACATTTTCTTACGTTTATACTTCCACAGGCCTATTTTGCCTTGGAGGCAGCATGCATTAAGACATGCTCTGCAAGTTTGCTCTCTACTTGTTGGCCAGAATGACATATTTAGCTTCTCATCTAGGGACCATATTTTATCTGAATGAACAGGCACTTTCTTGTGATAGTATTTGTCCAAACAAGATGAGTCTATATGTTTATATAACTGTTCATGCACTCTGACAATGAAAACATTATCAGACCAATCAGGTGCCTCCCTACCACCCCTCTGTGTGGTAGACATTCCTCATTCCTCCTGCCATGGGCTTACGGCAACAGGCCACAATACAGGCCTAAACACACTACCACAGAGAGACGACCTGGCTGGGGGGGGGTGGTGCTGCAAAGTGTGAAGTGTCATCACCTTTACTGGTAACGCCCACTCTTCCTAGTCTCATGTTTGTGATGAGCTGGTGCCTTTTCTTGCAGCCTTATGTTCTTGATATTTGTCAAAGGTACTGACAATGTGATAGCGGATACATCGTCACAGATACCAGTCTCTTAATCTTTATACCTGTTACTTGGTGTTATGTCCTGTTTTTGCTGTCTTTAAACTTCCCAGGGCCAGGGAAGTGCAGCGACGTATTGGATAGGACATGTCTAAAATTAATAAAAATTGTAAAATGTAAAATTACTTTTTTTTGCACATATTAGTGGGTGGTGGTATATAAAGTTTATTTTTTATGTGGGGGTATGTCAGTGCTTTTTTTGAGGGAGAGGGTGTGATGATCCTGTGGGCTGTTAAGTTTGTTTTGCCATGAGTGTTTTGCAGGTGGAATTGAGAGGGGGAGCTTTGACCTAATTGGCTACTGAGACACGCCGGTGTGCAGGTTTTTCTTTTAAAGGCTTTCCTGTGAGGAGAGCTGGAGTCAGTTTTCTGTTTCTCTTTACTGCAGGTTCACTTTCTGGCCATCTTGGGGCTAATGCTGTCAGAAATCCAGCAAGTGAGCTTCAGTAGGGCTATCTTTGTGGTTTGCAACCCACGTTTAAATAGATTAATTTGAAAATAAAAACAAGATTTTACTTTTTTTTTCACTCATTGTCTCCATCAGTTGTTTGTTATGAACTGACTGGAGGCCAATTCTGTACTGCAGCTGGGTTTTGCAGTATGTAAATGCCATCTTTTTCTTTCCTTTCTGCAGATTGTGTGGCTGTATGGTTACAGATGAAGGCTGTTCTTCTCTGGCTTTAGCTCTGATATCAAACCCCTCCCATCTGAGAGAACTGGATCTGACTTACAATCACCCAGGAGAGTCTGGATTGAAGCTGCTGTCTGATCTACTGGAGGATCCACACTGTAAACTGGAGAAACTATGGTGAGTTACTGACTTATTGTCTCTGGACACAGACTGTATTTATCCACATTACTGACTGTAATGTTTTACGGTATATGTGTTTGTTTTTGAATTGCGACTGAACACATCTTACATACTGAGATTATCTTCTTACAGACTGAACACATTTTTGAATGATGATGTCTTACACACTCATGTCTTCCACAGAGTTTAACCTCTTAGAGACTGAACACATCTTACACACTGAGTTTAACTTCTTACAGACTGAACACATCTTACACACTGAGTTTAACTTCTTACAGACTGACTGAATACATCTTACACACTGAGTTTAACTTCTTACAGACTGAATACATCTTACACACTGAGTTTAACTTCTTACAGACAACACATCTTACAAGCTGAGTTTAACTTCTTACAGACTGACTGAATACATCTTACACACTGAGCTTAACTTCTTACAGACTGACTGAACACATCTTGTGCAGTACGTTTAACTTATTACAGACTGAACACGTCTTACACACTGAGTTTAACTTCTTACAGACTTATGAGACAGGCCAAAATTTTAACTTACCTCTGACACTCACTATTAAACCTCTCACACTCACTGTCAAACTCTCTCACACACATTGTCAAACACTCACACTTGCTATCAAACTCTAAGGCATTCTTGATGGCGAGTGTGCAAGAGCTTGATAGAGTGTATGAGAGAACTTGATGGTCATGTTTTCTGATTGGCCTAGCGAGTTATCATTTAAATTAGCAGTTTCAGATTTGCTCATAGTCAAATATGCCTGTCTCCCACGTGCAGTAGTTCACTTTTAAAAACAGATAGTTCTTTAGTGAATAGATACTTTAATAAAGAAAGTGGTTCTATATAGAACTAGGGACACAAAAAGAACAATTGTACTAGCATAGCAGTGTAAATTAGAGTTAACAAGCATAGC
>NW_023495009.1:0-147 GCF_904425465.1 Colossoma macropomum
TACCTTCGTGTGCATTTTTGACCGTCATAAATTCCCTTTAATATTCACCCCAGGGCATTGAAATGTGTTGAAAATGTATGACCATGATGTATTTTGTCCAAAAAATTCAAATTCCATCATAAAAGAAACATGTGATATTGCGCCAAA
>NW_023495010.1:0-696 GCF_904425465.1 Colossoma macropomum
TGCTTGGCATCCAGTATTGGCCATTTAAAGTAATCTCAGCACTCTATTAGGACTCAATGGAGGCTGACTTTTTTAAAGTTCTTATTTTGAATCTAATTATTTTTATTTAATAATAAAGGTTGTTCAAAACCTGATTGCAACTTCAAAAGTCAGTTTTCAGTACAATCCCTGACCACATGACTTAGTTACTGACATGAGACCAAACCAAGGGTTCTCATAGATTTGTATATACTGGCTGAAGCTGGAAGCCAATACAGGTCTTGTAAAGTAATTCAGTAGAATGTATAACCAAAGACATGCAGACTTCCTATTTGCTGTCTTAAGCCTTGTGCCTAGTCACACAGTATGAACTTTTCACTGTATCGATAGGTGGAGTTTTGAAATTAAGGTTTGGTTAAAAGCTTTGAACTCCTAGCAAGGCAGCCATGGTCTCCCATCCAGGAAAAAGAACCAGGCCCCAGCCTTGCTTAGCTTCAAAGGACAATTAAGCCTAAGATACCTCAGCACCAAGGAATCACTGGCTGTGCTTGGCATCCAGTATTGGCCATTTAAAGTATCTCAGCATCTATTAGGACTCAATGGAGGCTGACTTTTTTAAAGTTCTTCATTTTGAATCTAATTATTTTATTTAAAAATAAAGGTTAGGTTCAAAACCTGATTGCAACTTCAAAAGTCAGTTAGTTTTCAGTACAATCC
>NW_023495011.1:0-1159 GCF_904425465.1 Colossoma macropomum
GCATGGTCTCCCATCCAGTGACTGACCTAGACCAGCCTTGCTTAGCTTAGCATACAAGTCAACCCTAAGAGATCCCAGCCCCATAGGGAACTGCTTGCAGCAGGCATCCAGTTTGGGCCATTTAAATGATCCCATCACTGTATTAGGTATCAATAGAGGCTATCTTTTTAAAAACTCTTCATCTTCACCCCAAGTATTTCTTATTTCAAAGTAAAGGTCAATTTCAATACCTGAATTCAAATTCTAATGTGAGTTAGTTTACAATACAAGCCCTGATCAAGCCCCACATTGCTTAGTTCAGGCATGAGACCAGACCAAGAGTTCTCATAGGTCTGTATCCACTGGCTGAAGCTGGTAGCCAATACAGGCCTTCTGGCCTTCTAAAGTAGTTCAGGACAATATATAACTGAGTACATGCCAGACTTCCAATTTGCTCTCTTAGCCCTCTGCTTAGTCCCACAGTATGAACTTCTTCAACGTATCCAAGGTTTTATTTCAAAGTAAAGGTTGGTTGAAAACTTTGAACTCCTGGCAAGGAAGCTGGTCTCCCATCCAGTGACTGACCTAGACCAGCCTTGCTTAGCTTAGCATACAAGTCAACCCTAAGAGATCCCAGCCCCATAGGGAACTGCTTGCAGCAGGCATCCAGTTTGGGCCATTTAAATGATCCCATCACTGTATTAGGTATCAATAGAGGCTATCTTTTTAAAAACTCTTCATCTTCACCCCAAGTATTTCTTATTTCAAAGTAAAGGTCAATTTCAATACCTGAATTCAAATTCTAATGTGAGTTAGTTTACAATACAAGCCCTGATCAAGCCCCACATTGCTTAGTTTCAGGCATGAGACCAGACCAAGAGTTTCTCATAGGTCTGTATCCACTGGCTGAAGCTGGTAGCCAATACAGGCCTTCTGGCCTTCTAAAGTAGTTCAGGACAATATATAACTGAGTACATGCAGACTTCCAATTTGCTCTCTTAAGCCCTCTGCTTAGTCCCACAGTATGAACTTCTTTTCAACGTATCCAAGGTTTTATTTCAAAGTAAAAGGTTGGTTGAAAACTTTGAACTCCTGGCAAGGAGCATGGTCTCCCCATCCAGTGACTGACCTAGACCAGCCTTGCTTAGCTTAGCATACAAGTCAACCCTAAGAGATCCCA
>NW_023495012.1:0-920 GCF_904425465.1 Colossoma macropomum
CTAACCCTAACCCTAACCTAACCCTAAACCCTAATGAACAACCCTAACCCTAGGGTTATTCTTAAAACTAGCCCTGTTTGTAAATAACCCTTGTCCCAGTTCTAACCCCGTGTGATGTTCTTGAAATGGGCCCCAAACATAATCCCAACCCTAATGTTGGGCCTACATGTCATCATTTTCCTAACCCTAACCCTAACCCTAACCCTAACCCTAATGAACAACCCTAACCCTAGGGTTATTCTTAAAACTATCCCTGTTTGTAAACATAACCCTTGTCCCAGTTCTAACCCCGTGTGATGTTCTTGAAATGGCCCCAAACATATCCCAACCCTAATGTTTGGGCCTACATGTCATCATTTTCCTAACCCTAACCCTAACCCTAACCCTAACCCTAACCCTAATGAACAACCCTAACCCTAGGGTTATTCTTAAAACTAGCCCTGTTTGTAAACATAACCCTTGTCCCAGTTCTAACCCCGTGTGATGTTCTTGAAATGGGCCCCAAACATAATCCCAACCCTAATGTTGGGCCTACATGTCATCATTTTCCTAACCCTAACCCTAACCCTAACCCTACCCCAATGAACAACCCTAACCCTAGGGTTATTCTTAAAACTAGCCCAGTTTGTAAACATAACCCTTGTCCCAGTTCTAACCCCGTGTGATGTTCTTGGAAATGGGCCCAAACATAATCCCAACCCTAATGTTGGGGCCTACATGTCATCATTTTCCTACCCTAACCCTAACCCTAACCCTAACCCTAACCCTAATGAACACCCTAACCCTAGGGTTATTCTTAAAACTAGCCCTGTTTGTAAACATAACCCTTGTCCCAGTTCTAACCCCGTGTGATGTTCTTGAAATGGGCCCCAAACATAATCCCAACCCTAATGTTGGCCTACATGTCATCATTTTCCTAA
>NW_023495013.1:0-6624 GCF_904425465.1 Colossoma macropomum
AATGGAAGGCGTCTCAATGACAAAAAAAGGCGCTCGCATGTGGCGGATAGCGGCAGGAGCGTTAAAATCCGCTTTTTTTTTCGTGTTTGTCGAGGTGACGTCTTTAATTTGGCTTAAATTCAGTTGGAACTTTTTTTCTAGTGCAATGGAAGTCGTCGCAATGACAAAAAAGGCGCTCGCATGTGGCGGATAGCAGCAGGAGCATTTAAATCCGCTTCTTTTTTTCGTGTTTGTCGAGGTGACGTCTTTAATTTGGCTTAAATTCAGTTGGAACTTTTTCTAGTGCAATGGAAGGCGTCTCAATGACAAAAAAGGCGCTCGCATGTGGCGGATAGCGGCAGGAGCGTTAAAATCCGCTTCTTTTTTTTCGTGTTTGTCTGAGGTGACGTCTTTAATTTGGCTTAAATTCAGTTGGAACTTTTTTCTAGTGCAATGGAAGGCGTCTCAATGACAAAAAAGGCGCTCGCATGTGGCGGATAGCGGCAGGAGCATTTAAATCCGCTTCTTTTTTTTCGTGTTTGTCGAGGTGACGTCTTTAATTTGGCTTAAATTCAGTTGGAACTTTTTTCTAGTGCAATGGAAGGCGTCGCAATGACAAAAAAGGCGCTCGCATGTGGCGGATAGCGGCAGGAGCGTTAAATCCGCTTCTTTTTTTTCGTGTTTGTCGAGGTGACGTCTTTAATTTGGCTTAAATTCAGTTGGAACTTTTTTCTAGTGCAATCGAAGGCGTCTCAATGACAAAAAAGGCGCTCGCATGTGGCGGATAGCGGCAGGAGCGTTAAATCCGCTTCTTTTTTTTCGTGTTTGTCGAGGTGACGTCTTTAATTTGGCTTAAATTCAGTTGGAACTTTTTTCTAGTGCAATGGAAGGCGTCTCAATGACAAAAAAGGCGCTCGCATGTGGCGGATAGCGGCAGGAGCGTTAAAATCCGCATTTTTTTTTCGTGTTTGTCGAGGTGACGTCTTTAATTTGGCTTAAATTCAGTTGGAACTTTTTTCTAGTGCAATGGAAGGCGTCTCAATGACAAAAAAGGCGCTCGCATGTGGCGGATAGCGGCAGGAGCGTTAAAATCCGCTTCTTTTTTTTCGTGTTTGTCGAGGTGACGTCTTTAATTTGGCTTAAATTCAGTTGGAACTTTTTTCTAGTGCAATGGAAGGCGTCTCAATGACAAAAAAGGCGCTCGCATGTGGCGGATAGCGGCAGGAGCGTTAAATCCGCTTCTTTTTTTCGTGTTTGTCGAGGTGACGTCTTTAATTTGGCTTAAATTCAGTTGGAACTTTTTTCTAGTGCAATGGAAGGCGTCGCAATGACAAAAAAGGCGCTCGCATGTGGCGGATAGCGGCAGGAGCATTTAAATCCGCTTCTTTTTTTTCGTGTTTGTCGAGGTGACGTCTTTAATTTGGCTTAAATTCAGTTGGAACTTTTTTCTAGTGCAATGGAAGGCGTCTCAATGACAAAAAAGGCGCTCGCATGTGGCGGATAGCGGCAGGAGCGTTAAAATCCGCTTCTTTTTTTTCGTGTTTGTCGAGGTGACGTCTTTAATTTGGCTTAAATTCAGTTGGAACTTTTTCTAGTGCAATGGAAGGCGTCTCAATGACAAAAAAGGCGCTCGCATGTGGCGGATAGCGGCAGGAGCATTTAAATCCGCTTCTTTTTTTCGTGTTTGTCGAGGTGACGTCTTTAATTTGGCTTAAATTCAGTTGGAACTTTTTTCTAGTGCAATGGAAGGCGTCTCAATGACAAAAAAGGCGCTCGCATGTGGCGGATAGCGGCAGGAGCGTTAAAATCCGCTTTTTTTTTCGTGTTTGTCGAGGTGACGTCTTTAATTTGGCTTAAATTCAGTTGGAACTTTTTTCTAGTGCAATGGAAGGCGTCGCAATGACAAAAAAGGCGCTCGCATGTGGCGGATAGCGGCAGGAGCATTTAAATCCGCTTCTTTTTTTTCGTGTTTGTCTAGGTGACGTCTTTAATTTGGCTTAAATTCAGTTGGAACTTTTTTCTAGTGCAATGGAAGGCGTCTCAATGACAAAAAAGGCGCTCGCATGTGGCGGATAGCGGCAGGAGCATTTAAAATCCGCTTTTTTTTTCGTGTTTGTCGAGGTGACGTCTTTAATTTGGCTTAAATTCAGTTGGAACTTTTTTCTAGTGCAATGGAAGGCGTCGCAATGACAAAAAAGGCGCTCGCATGTGGCGGATAGCGGCAGGAGCATTTAAATCCGCTTCTTTTTTTCGTGTTTGTCGAGGTGACGTCTTTAATTTGGCTTAAATTCAGTTGGAACTTTTTTCTAGTGCAATGGAAGGCGTCTCAATGACAAAAAAGGCGCTCGCATGTGGCGGATAGCGGCAGGAGCATTTAAATCCGCTTCTTTTTTTCGTGTTTGTCGAGGTGACGTCTTTAATTTGGCTTAAATTCAGTTGGAACTTTTTTCTAGTGCAATGGAAGGCGTCTCAATGACAAAAAAGGCGCTCGCATGTGGCGGATAGCGGCAGGAGCGTTAAAATCCGCTTCTTTTTTTTCGTGTTTGTCGAGGTGACGTCTTTAATTTGGCTTAAATTCAGTTGGAACTTTTTTCTAGTGCAATGGAAGGCGTCTCAATGACAAAAAAGGCGCTCGCATGTGGCGGATAGCGGCAGGAGCATTTAAAATCCGCTTCTTTTTTTTCGTGTTTGTCGAGGTGACGTCTTTAATTTGGCTTAAATTCAGTTGGAACTTTTTTCTAGTGCAATGGAAGGCGTCGCAATGACAAAAAAGGCGCTCGCATGTGGCGGATAGCGGCAGGAGCATTTAAATCCGCTTCTTTTTTTCGTGTTTGTCGAGGTGACGTCTTTAATTTGGCTTAAATTCAGTTGGAACTTTTTTCTAGTGCAATGGAAGGCGTCGCAATGACAAAAAAGGCGCTCGCATGTGGCGGATAGCGGCAGGAGCATTTAAATCCGCTTCTTTTTTTTCGTGTTTGTCTTGGTGACGTCTTTAATTTGGCTTAAATTCAGTTGGAACTTTTTTCTAGTGCAATGGAAGGCGTCGCAATGACAAAAAAGGCGCTCGCATGTGGCGGATAGCGGCAGGAGCGTTAAAATCCGCTTCTTTTTTTTCGTGTTTGTCGAGGTGACGTCTTTAATTTGGCTTAAATTCAGTTGGAACTTTTTTCTAGTGCAATGGAAGGCGTCTCAATGACAAAAAAGGCGCTCGCATGTGGCGGATAGCGGCAGGAGCGTTTAAAATCCGCTTCTTTTTTTCGTGTTTGTCTGGGTGACGTCTTTAATTTGGCTTAAATTCAGTTGGAACTTTTTTCTAGTGCAATGGAAGGCGTCTGCAATGACAAAAAAGGCGCTCAGCATGTGGCGGATAGCGGCAGGAGCGTTAAAATCCGCATTTTTTTTTCGTGTTTGTCGAGGTGACGTCTTTAATTTGGCTTAAATTCAGTTGGAACTTTTTTCTAGTGCAATGGAAGGCGTCGCAATGACAAAAAAGGCGCTCGCATGTGGCGGATAGCGGCAGGAGCATTTAAAATCCGCTTCTTTTTTTTCGTGTTTGTCGAGGTGACGTCTTTAATTTGGCTTAAATTCAGTTGGAACTTTTTTCTAGTGCAATGGAAGGCGTCTCAATGACAAAAAAGGCGCTCGCATGTGGCGGATAGCGGCAGGAGCGTTAAAATCCGCTTTTTTTTTCGTGTTTGTCTTTGTTGACGTCTTTAATTTGGCTTAAATTCAGTTGGAACTTTTTTCTAGTGCAATGGAAGGCGTCTCAATGACAAAAAAGGCGCTCGCATGTGGCGGATAGCGCAGGAGCATTTAAATCCGCTTCTTTTTTTCGTGTTTGTCGAGGTGACGTCTTTAATTTGGCTTAAATTCAGTTGGAACTTTTTTCTAGTGCAATGGAAGGCGTCTCAATGACAAAAAAGGCGCTCGCATGTGGCGGATAGCGGCAGGAGCATTTAAAATCCGCTTCTTTTTTTCGTGTTTGTCGAGGTGACGTCTTTAATTTGGCTTAAATTCAGTTGGAACTTTTTTCTAGTGCAATGGAAGGCGTCTCAATGACAAAAAAGGCGCTCGCATGTGGCGGATAGCGGCAGGAGCGTTAAAATCCGCTTCTTTTTTTTCGTGTTTGTCGTGGTGACGTCTTTAATTTGGCTTAAATTCAGTTGGAACTTTTTTCTAGTGCAATGGAAGGCGTCTCAATGACAAAAAAGGCGCTCGCATGTGGCGGATAGCGGCAGGAGCGTTAAAATCCGCTTCTTTTTTTTCGTGTTTGTCGAGGTGACGTCTTTAATTTGGCTTAAATTCAGTTGGAACTTTTTTCTAGTGCAATGGAAGGCGTCTCAATGACAAAAAAGGCGCTCGCATGTGGCGGATAGCGGCAGGAGCATTTAAATCCGCTTCTTTTTTTTCGTGTTTGTCGATGTGACGTCTTTAATTTGGCTTAAATTCAGTTGGAACTTTTTTCTAGTGCAATGGAAGGCGTCGCAATGACAAAAAAGGCGCTCGCATGTGGCGGATAGCGGCAGGAGCATTTAAAATCCGCTTCTTTTTTTCGTGTTTGTCGATGTGACGTCTTTAATTTGGCTTAAATTCAGTTGGAACTTTTTTCTAGTGCAATGGAAGGCGTCTCAATGACAAAAAAGGCGCTCGCATGTGGCGGATAGCGGCAGGAGCGTTAAAATCCGCTTCTTTTTTTCGTGTTTGTCGAGGTGACGTCTTTAATTTGGCTTAAATTCAGTTGGAACTTTTTTCTAGTGCAATGGAAGGCGTCGCAATGACAAAAAAGGCGCTCGCATGTGGCGGATAGCGCAGGAGCATTTAAAATCCGCTTCTTTTTTTTCGTGTTTGTCGAGGTGACGTCTTTAATTTGGCTTAAATTCAGTTGGAACTTTTTTCTAGTGCAATCGAAGGCGTCTCAATGACAAAAAAGGCGCTCGCATGTGGCGGATAGCGGCAGGAGCATTTAAATCCGCTTCTTTTTTTCGTGTTTGTCGAGGTGACGTCTTTAATTTGGCTTAAATTCAGTTGGAACTTTTTTCTAGTGCAATGGAAGGCGTCTCAATGACAAAAAAGGCGCTCGCATGTGGCGGATAGCGGCAGGAGCATTTAAATCCGCTTCTTTTTTTCGTGTTTGTCGTGGTGACGTCTTTAATTTGGCTTAAATTCAGTTGGAACTTTTTTCTAGTGCAATGGAAGGCGTCTCAATGACAAAAAAGGCGCTCACATGTGGCGGATAGCGGCAGGAGCGTTAAAATCCGCATTTTTTTTTCGTGTTTGTCGATGTTGACGTCTTTAATTTGGCTTAAATTCAGTTGGAACTTTTTTCTAGTGCAATGGAAGGCGTCTCAATGACAAAAAAGGCGCTCGCATGTGGCGGATAGCGGCAGGAGCGTTAAAATCCGCTTCTTTTTTTCGTGTTTGTCGAGGTGACGTCTTTAATTTGGCTTAAATTCAGTTGGAACTTTTTTCTAGTGCAATGGAAGGCGTCTCAATGACAAAAAAGGCGCTCGCATGTGGCGGATAGCGGCAGGAGCGTTAAATCCGCTTCTTTTTTTCGTGTTTGTCTTGGTGACGTCTTTAATTTGGCTTAAATTCAGTTGGAACTTTTTTCTAGTGCAATCGAAGGCGTCTCAATGACAAAAAAGGCGCTCGCATGTGGCGGATAGCGGCAGGAGCATTTAAATCCGCTTCTTTTTTTCGTGTTTGTCGAGGTGACGTCTTTAATTTGGCTTAAATTCAGTTGGAACTTTTTTCTAGTGCAATGGAAGGCGTCTCAATGACAAAAAAGGCGCTCACATGTGGCGGATAGCGGCAGGAGCGTTAAAATCCGCATATTTTTTTTCGTGTTTGTCGTGGTGACGTCTTTAATTTGGCTTAAATTCAGTTGGAACTTTTTTCTAGTGCAATGGAAGGCGTCTCAATGACAAAAAAGGCGCTCGCATGTGGCGGATAGCGGCAGGAGCGTTAAAATCCGCTTCTTTTTTTCGTGTTTGTCTGTGACGTCTTTAATTTGGCTTAAATTCAGTTGGAACTTTTTTCTAGTGCAATGGAAGGCGTCTCAATGACAAAAAAGGCGCTCGCATGTGGCGGATAGCGGCAGGAGCATTTAAATCCGCTTCTTTTTTTCGTGTTTGTCGTGGTGACGTCTTTAATTTGGCTTAAATTCAGTTGGAACTTTTTTCTAGTGCAATGGAAGGCGTCTCAATGACAAAAAAGGCGCTCGCATGTGGCGGATAGCGGCAGGAGCATTTAAATCCGCTTCTTTTTTTCGTGTTTGTCGTGGTGACGTCTTTAATTTGGCTTAAATTCAGTTGGAACTTTTTTCTAGTGCAATGGAAGGCGTCTCAATGACAAAAAAGGCGCTCGCATGTGGCGGATAGCGGCAGGAGCGTTAAAATCCGCTTCTTTTTTTCGTGTTTGTCTTGTGACGTCTTTAATTTGGCTTAAATTCAGTTGGAACTTTTTTCTAGTGCAATGGAAGGCGTCTCAATGACAAAAAAGGCGCTCGCATGTGGCGGATAGCGGCAGGAGCATTTAAAATCCGCTTCTTTTTTTCGTGTTTGTCGATGGTGACGTCTTTAATTTGGCTTAAATTCAGTTGGAACTTTTTTCTAGTGCAATCGAAGGCGTCGCAATGACAAAAAA